>NW_026897518.1:0-34623 GCF_033153095.1 Gastrolobium bilobum | reverse complement strand
TAAATATAGGGAATCATAACCATAGAAAGGTGAAAATAAATATAACTGTTGAATCAACATAATCGATCTAACGATGAAACAAAATGGCAGTGACATTGGTAGTAAACTAATTGATAGTAACAATATCTTATCTCTATAATTTTAACATTATTATTCTTTGTTACTATAAAATGATGGATAGATTCAAATAAGTTCTAGACAAAAAAAAATATCACAACTAAAATGGAGATAGGATATTGTTACTACAAATTAGTGTTACTACCAATCATTCTTGTCAAAAACTAGTGTAAAAACATAAAAAAGTACGTTTTTACGTTTTTACTTAAGTGATACGTGTTAAAACGCAAGTAAAAACTCTCATCAGCAAAAACTGGTAGAAACTCCATGCAAAAATGTAAAAACTATAAAAACGTAAGTTTCCACGTTTTTACTTAAACGAAAAAACTGAACCGTGTCTTATACAAAAATAAAATAAAATGAATCGGGTCAACTTTTAACCCATAACCTAGTTTTCTTTTTCTTTTTTCTTTAAAGAAAATTTTATTTCCATTTCCCCCAATGAAAATGTATAGTATCTTCTTCTAGCTATTTGAAAAGAAAAAAAACTGTCGCGTAAGGTCATTGTTGCAAAGAAAGAAGAGTGTAAAGTCACTGGTGAAAAGTTTGAGTACCAAACTGAGGTGGATTTTAAATCAATCTATTATGTTTTATTGCAAATGAACTTGTTATAGGAGCAAGAGAAAGGACATTGATGACATGCAATTTTTGCAAAATAATGTGTTTGATTTGAATCAATTGATATAATTTAAAAGTTATTAAACTTTATTCATTTGATATTTTGGAACTTGGTTGTAGGAGTTGTTAAACTCTTTTTATGTTTTTGAACTTATGTCTTATATAGTTATGTGACTTGTATTTTTTAAATATGAAATTGTGCATTAAATTTTGAGATGTGACTTATGTGATATTATATATATATATATATATATATATATATATATATATATATTATATATATGTATCATTCCGTAAGTAGTACAAACCTTATGTTTCATGTCATTTCTACAATTTACGTTTCTACCATTCTCATCCGTTTCTATGTAGAAACTTGATTTTGACAACATTGCTACCTAGGGGTGTTCGCGGTCTGGATTGGATCAGTTTTGGAAGCAAAAATCATCCGATCTTATCCCTTCGGTTTTGTCATGTAATCATCCTTTCAGTTTGGTTAAATGATAACATGGTTTTTTTTTTTTTTTGGGCAGAAGCTCTACACAGATGAAATTTGTTGATGAGATGTGATTAGATTTTTTCTTGGGTTTGTTGATGGGTTAATGAATCTTGAGTTTAGAAATTTTTAGGTTATGATTGGGGAAATATCCAAGTAGGTAGAGGAGAATTAATATATTGGATCGGTTTGGATTGGATCGGTTTGCATTAATCGATCCGAAAATCGATCCAATCTAATTAAAATTGCGGTTTTTTTTATTTTCGGTTTTTCGAGTTTCGATTTATTCGGTTATCGATTTTTCGGTTCAGTCACCGCGGTTTGAATCGGTTTGGATTGGTTGATGAACACCCCCTATTGCTATCAATGTCTTATGATTTCCTATATTTAATGTGAAAGCATTAAATATGAGAAATCATAACCATACAAAGGTGGAAATAAATATAAAGTATTAAATATAAGGAATCATAACCATATAAAAGTGAAAATAAATGTAACTGTTAAATCAACATAATTGATCTAACGGTGAAACAAACTTGTAGTTATACTAATTAATAGTAACAATATCCAATCTCACTAAGATCATCCTAAATTAAATACGTAGGGTCAACCAGCCGTGACGGCTAAGTCACCTTTTTTTGCATAATTGATTTTTCTAGAATATATTTTTCTATATTAATTAGTAATTATTTGTCTATTAGTAATAGAGAAAATATACTTTTATGTTGTTGGAGAATATTTTTCTCTCCTACACATACATTGATTTTTGTGTTTCTTTTTTTCATTTCTTGTTTTATATGTAGGTGGATCCCACACATAATTGTGTCTATAGGATGAAAGAATTTATGTCGATGAGATTAATAAAACCCTTATTAATATTATCGCTAATGCTATTTTTGTTTTTTAAGAGTTTGAGTCATCCGACTGTCGCGGACAAAATGACTCTAAATTCTATAGGATTAGCAAATTGTTACAGCTCATTTAACCACTTTTAATTTTTAATTATTTTTATTTGTGAAATCAATAATAATTAAGAAAATGAGTCACAAGTCAAAAATAATTAAGTCATGAGACATTTATATCAAAAATGACTACATGTTAAAAATAAGAGTGAAATACTTTTTAGGTCCTCAACAAGCATGTCCTATTCTAATTCTTTAAAAAACAATTGACTTGTGATTTATATGAAATTCAAAATAGATTTAAGTAGTCAAAATTGTAATTTCTCTAAAATTCAAAGAAGATCCATGTTAGTCTCTCAAAAGGATTAATATAGATCTATTTTAAATTTCAGAAAAACCACGGGTCAATTTTTTTCTATTGAATTAAATTGGACACCATAATATTTATTTATTTTGCAATTAGTTTAAAGTTAAAATATTATTATAAGCTCTAAATATTTTTTATTGTAAAAATTCAATTTAACAGAATTTAATAACGTCTGGGAGGTACTATCCCCGCCTGTTGGGTAGGTGCGCATCGGGCCCGCGTACTATTTTTACCCTTCTCATATTTTCCCACTACCTCGAATAAAGTTAAAATGTGCCATCCCCAAACAACATTGCTAAAATGCACACATTGCTAAAATGCACTAGGATAAATAATAATTTTATACATATTTAATATTCATAGCAATAAATTAAGTATTAATATATGTATTTTTTTATAAAAATTTCTCTTTTCTTATTATTTTTTTTACTAGCATTGTCATCTGAAGCATGCAGGCCCAAACGTGCAACAAGAGTACCAGCCCACTTCAAAGATTATTTATTTAATTAAATTCTATTTTATTAGGATAAGACTTTATTGCAATTATTAGGAAGACTATTCTTTTATCTTTCTGTTATTTAGTTTCCTAGATAATAGCTTTTATCTTTCGGTTATTTAAATTCCCAGTTAATAGCAAATTAGGATTGTTAGGTTATTTAATTCAAGGAAACGATCAATGAAAATCAGAGATTAATTTGGTCTATCTTCTTCTTTTCTTCTCTCTATTCTTTTCTATCCTCCCCTTCCCCAATACTCATTCCTTCATTGGTGCTTTTATTCGATCTCATTCTCCTATGGCAGAAAATACAAGAATGCGTGACATGAATCAACGCATTGAAACCTTGGAAAACCAACTCCAAGCGGCTGAAGTTGTGCGTGAACAACAATACTTACAATTGCAGGAATCTCAAACAAAGATGCAAGAAGCCCAAACTCAACAATTTAATATGCTGCGTCACGACATAAACAGACTTTTGGAGTCACACATGGGCAACAACGGTTTTGGTGTTCTGGGCGCCGGTCCACACCGCTCCCATACCGCCACTTCTGGCTAGCATCACCCACAACCCATGAAAATCACTTTTCCACGCTTCTCTGATGGAGACCCCACCGACTGGATATTTAGTGCAACACTTTATTTTGATTATTATCATATTCCAGACAATGAGAGGATTTTATTAGCTTCTTTCAATTTGGACAAACCAGCCTCTTCATGGTTCCATGGCCTTTTTAATGATGGCCTGCTTCCTAATTGGTCTGCCTTGATTATGGCTATGCAACGCCGTTTTGGCCTATCAGAATTTGAGGACCCCGCAGTTTCTTTGGCTAACCTCCGCCAACAGACCACCTTTAGTGATTTTCAAGCAAATTTTAAGATCATCGCTAGCCGCACTCCAGGTCTCTCTCTGACACTTAAAAGGGCGCTATTTATTGCAGGCCTTAAACCCCACATCAGGCGACCAGTCCTTGTGCAACGACCACAAGATATCCATTCTGCTTTTTCATTAGCCAAGATTTATGAAGACCAGCAATCTGACATCAACAGTGGTCCCCGACAACAACGACCATGGATACCACGCCAATCATTTACCAACAATAACAACACAAATGCGTTTTCCACCAACAAAAATCCTACTTCATCTCAATCAGTACCAATTAAACGCCTGACCGCGGAGGAAATTCAAAACAAACGTGACAGAGGACTTTGTTTTGGATGTGATGAAAGGTATGTTTTCGGACACAAATGCAAAGGAAAGGCCACTTTGGTATATTTTGAAGGTACTGACGATGATAATGTCCAACCAGTGGAGGAGGACACTCAAATTATTTCGCCAGATGCAGACCCTATCCCTAATTATTTTTCTGAGATTAGTTTGAATGCTCTTTTTGGTCATTATTCCCCTTGATCTTTCAGATTAACAGGATCAATACATGGCAAACAGGTCCAAATATTGATTGACGGAGGTAGTACCCATAACTTTATTACTCATAAAACGGCTACTTACTTGGGACTTGTTCTACAAATTGTTAACCCCTTTACGGTCCAAGTAGGCAATGGCGAGGGGTTGCAATGCAAGGCCCTTTGTTGTGACATTCCATTAATAATGCAATCACACACATTTTTCTTGGATTTATATCTGTTAGATTTACAAGGCGTTGATATAGTTCTAGGATTTCAATGGTTAGCCACATTGGGCCCCATTCTTACGGACTATGGAAAATTGCTAATGAGTTTTGATCACCATGGCAATACTATTCAACTCCAAGGACAACGGCCAGATACTTCAATGATGATTTCATCGGCGAAACTTGACAAGCTTATTGCTTGTAATGCCTACACTTCATGCCTCATGTGTTTTACCCAATCAGACCATAATTCCACCGTTACCCCACCTTCACACACTGATCCTATCCCTCATACAGTCCCTGAAATCCAAAATTTATTGGCCAACTACTCTGATGTCTTCACCATTCCCACCACCTTACCCCCCAACCGTCCACATAATCATCACATTACTCTATTTCCAAATTCTAAACCTGTTCAAGTTAGACCTTACCGTTATCCTCATTTCCAAAAGAATGAAATTGAAAAATTATGTCAGGAAATCCTTACGGTCGGTATTATCCGACCAAGTCAATCCCCATTCAGCTCTCCTGTTTTATTAGTCAAAAAGAAGGGGGCACTTGGCATTTTTGTGTGGACTATCGGGCTTTGAATGCCATAACTATGCGTGATCAATTTCCTATACCCACAGTGGATGAATTACTAGACGAACTCCATGGAGCTACGGTTTTCTCTAAACTGGACTTGCGATCTGGATACCACCAAATCTGCATGAACTCTGACGACATCCACAAAACAGCATTCCGTACACATCATGGACACTTTGAATTCTTGGTTTTACCATTCGGTTTATCGAATGCATCTTCCACCTTCCAGGCTACAATGAATGAAGTATTTGCACCCTATTTACGGCGTTTTATCGTAATATTCTTTGATGATATTCTGGTTTTTAGTCCTAATTTGACAGAACATGTTCAACATTTACTTACGGTTCTGGAAACATTACACTCACACTGCCTATATGCCAAAATTTCTAAATGTTCCTTTGCTACTAACTTTATACACTTTCGAGGACACATTGTTTCAGGCGAAGGCGTCGCACCTGACCCAGAAAAATAAAGGCAATTTCAGAATGGCCCATTCCTAAGACTATTACACAGGTACAAACTTTTTTGGGTTTATCTAGATACTATAGACGTTTTATAAAAGGATATGCCAAAATTGCATCACCAATTACGAACCTACTTACCAAAAACCAATTCAACTGGACAAACGAGGCTCACACGACTTTTCTAAATCTAAAGAAGCATCTCACTGAAGCGCCCATTTTAATGCTACCAAATTTCAGTAAACCATTTACAATTGAAACAGATGCGTCGGGTTCCGGTATTGGGGCAGTTTTACTACAAGATGACCGTACGGTAGCTTATTTTAGTAAAAAATTATCTTCCCGAATGCAGAACCAATCCACATACATTAGAGAAATGTATGCAATTACCGCAACAATTAGCAAATGAAGGAAATATCTTTTGGGATCCAGTTTTATCATACGAACTGATCACAATAGTTTACACCATCTGATGTCTCAAGCGATCCAAACACCAGAACAACAGCAATTTTTGGCGAAATTATTAGGATACCAGTACACAATCACTTACAAATCTGGTATCACTAATGCTGCTGCTGATGGTTTGTCCAGGCAACTTCAAGGGGATATTGAACCCCCAGTCGCACAATTGGCATCCTTATCCACACCCAGTTCTCACTATTTACCAGTATTACAGAAAGAATTACAAGCAGACACATACACAGCAAAATTAATGGGGGAAATACAGTCATCCAAAGAAAAAAAGGGGAACTGGGATATTAAAAATGGACTACTACTCCACCGTGGTCATATCTTTCTGCCTGAACACTCTTCATTAATCTCGAGTCTGTTGAAGGAGTTCCATTCAGCACCCATCGGCGGACATGCTGGAGTCCGGCGGACATTGTCTCGTTTATGCACATTTTACATGTGGAAAATAGTTAGAAAAGATGTACAAGAATTTGTGAAATTTTGCGAAGTATGCCAAAGGGTGAAACCCATTAATCACTCACCTTATGGCTTGTTACAACCGATTGAACCTCCTACAGAAATTTGGTCCGAACTAACAATGGACTTCATCACACATCTGCCACTAGTTCAAGGAATTTATGTCATCCTCGTTGTAGTGGATCGTCTAACCAAAGGAGCACATTTTATTCCACTCCCAGACCGGTATACTGCCTCCAAAGTTGCACAAGTCTTTTGGGATAATGTGGGGAAAATACATGGAACACCAAAGTCCATCATCACTGACCGTGACCCATTTTTCTCAGCGCTTTTTGGAAATCGTTATTCCAACTCCAAGGCACACAACTTCGTTACATTTTGGCGTACCAACCCCAGTCAAACGGACAAACAGAAAGGGTCAATAGAACGTTAGAACAATATCTCAGAGCATATACGTTTGAGAAGCAGAAAGAATGGTTGAAATTTTTACCTTTAGCGGAGTATCATTACAATACTGCATACAATCGCAGCATAGGTACATCTTAGTTTGAAGCTACGTTTGGAAAACCTCCACCATATCCACTACGGTATTCGTTGGGAACATCAACATTAGAAGCCGTTGATTCAACTCTGCTGACCAAAACGCAATGAAGACACAAGCTGACAAGAAAAGATGTGATTTTACCTTCAACATAGGAGATCTGGTCCTTCTACGCTTACAACCTTATCGACAACTTTCCTTGCGTGGCCGTTCATCACAGAAGTTAGCAACCAAGCTCTATGGACCGTACAAAATACTGGAAAACATAGGAAAGTGGCGTACCGCCTAGAACTACCACCAGACGCCAAACTCCATTCAGTTTTTCACATCTCCTTACTACGACCATTTTATCACCGTAAGGACAGACCCCTTCCACACTACCCAACCTCCATTGATACTGAAGACCTCATCCATATTCCACACACTATACTTGCGACCCGCAATGTTTCGCGTGAAGGAAGACCAATCACCCAGCTGCTTATCCATTGGACTAATCTTCCTCAGGAAGCTGCTACATGGGAAGATGAAAAACATTTAGAACGATGGAATGAAGATGGCAACATTTCACATGCTACTGAAGGCATGTTACCAACTGTCACAAGTAATCCAAGCCGCCCCAGCAATACACACTGCTCAAGAGCCTCTGATGTACCTCGCACAGATACAACTCACGCGGCCCAAGGAACTAAAGAGCCATTGCATGCTTGCGCTGCCCAAGATTCAACGCACAAGGAGGACCCAAGCGACAATGCACTACCCACTGCTGACCCACATGATTCAGCGCACACTGCCCCAGAATTTTTCCCTGTCCAAGGTTCCCACGGTACACTCAATCAAGTATCCAATCCTAGCCCATGTGATAAGGCACATACCCAGCGCACCAATCAGACTTCACCCAGCGGATTCCCAGCCATTGCATGCTTGCCAAGTCAGCTTCATCAAGATAACACTTTGGAACCACATACACCTGAACCGAACACAAGGGAGGAGACTCGGCCAGCTTCTGTCTCCCACAATCAGCCCACCATCGATTCACCTATAGTGGGCCTTGAGGACAAAGCCTGTTCTGATGGGGTGGGGAATGAAGCATGCAGGCCCAAACGTGCAACAAGAGTACTAGCCCACTTCAAAGATTATTTATTTAATTAAATTCTATTTTATTAGGATAAGACTTTATTGCAATTATTAGGAAGATTATTCTTTTATCTTTCTGTTATTTAGTTTCCTAGATAATAGCTTTTATCTTTCGGTTATTTAAATTCCCAGTTAATAGCAAATTAGGATTGTTAGGTTACTTAATTCAAGGAAACGATCAATGAAAATCAGAGATTAATTTGGTCTATCTTTCCTTCATCATCTCATAGTTTATTATAATAAACTTTAACAATTGATAGGATATATCAATGTCAACCTCTTGTGCATAACTCATAAATAAAATAAATATTCCATTTTACTTTTTTTATTCTCGTAATGTGTATATTCTAACATTAAGTAAATAAAATGCGGGTTTTATTAATCTCCTTCCACATAAGATAACTATCTTATGTGGTAGAGAGAAAATGGGTGGGTCCCACCATTACAAGAAAAAAGAAAAAAAAAGTGGGGTGCGAAAATTGAAGTGGGGTGGGTCCCACCATCACTGTTCCCCCGCACTCCGGATTAGTCCCATAGCCGGCTCAAAGAGTCGAAGCTCGTGGGGATACCGGAGGGAGCCAACTCGTCTCAAAGAGATAATTAGGGTTGGGTAACTCCAAAAAGAGAGAAAATGAGATAAGTTACCTCATGTGAAAGGAGAGTAATATTTCCAATAAAATGCAAAAGGAAAAGAAAAACACGTACGGCACCAGATGCATAAATAAATTCAAATTCAACCTAAAACCTTGAAATGTTTGTGTAAAACTCAATGCGAGATTACAAGAGCTAGAATATCATATCCAATGATAAATTAATTAATCCCAAAAAATAAAAAATAAAATATACTCTTATTTGAAGAGAGAGATCCTATAAAGAGAAAATAATTAGGTCATCTCAATATAAAGAGTGACATTTGTGGAAGATTCACAGATAGGACAAGTGCTAGCAGTGGATCCACAAGAAGTACAGAGACAGAGATGCCTACAGGGCAGGATGAGTACCCTCGATTCCTCCTTCTTACATTTCCTGCACAATCTCCTCTTATCGTGTCCGTCATCTAGTTGCTGTCGCAGTGAGACTCAGCATCCTCTGCAGCCACAGGTGCAACACCAATGACCAAGTCTCCATTACCATCATTTGAGAGCGCCAGTGCATTTTCAAGGTGGCTGCGTAGGGCTTTGGCAGTGGCTTCATTGGTCTGTACCACCTCACGCCAAAATTGGTTCTCAATGTTCATCAACTGAACTTTCTCTTGTAAAGTCTTGTTCAATTTCCCAATCATCTCAATCTCTTCCTCTTTTGCTTTCAACCTTTTCATTATTTCTGCCTCCATTGATGTGATCATCATCGATTGCATTCGTATATTCTCCATCTATAATTAATAATAAAATAGTTAAATAAAAATTTACAAAAATTTACAATTAGAGAGAGAAGAGATAAAGCATCAAAATTACATAGTGTGAAATGAGATTAACCATGTTGTGTTGTTTTAATGTAGTGCACACATAAAATAAGAATACCGTAATACAAAAAAGAAAAAAACGAAACTGAGAGGGATTAGAGATTAACTTGGTGGAAAATAGACGGGGGAGGTTATGCTATAGTGTATTGTTCCTTGGGGTAGCGTTTTTTCGTTTCAAAAACTGGAGAAGGAAAATACAAAACGTCAGACAAAAATAAACAAAACATGCAATATATAGTGGTGGTATGGTGACTTCAAGTCTTAATTGGTCGGGTAAAAATGTAAATATATTAATATAAAGATCTTAGGTAATATAAGGAGCGGCTGCGAATGTGCTTTATTTCATGATTTTGTCTATTCATGAATTGCCAAATTAATAACATATCCAGCGTTGATCCTGATCAAGATTGTAGCCAAATTAATATAATGACTTCAAGTCTTAATCAGTTTTGCTGTCAACGGTTAGGGTTCCTCAAATTTGTGACAAGTTGGAACCATTTAGAAAAGAAACCGCAGATGAAGAAGGAAAGTTTGTGCTCTTTCCTGAAGAGGTACTACTTTGTGCTCTTACTAAATTATAGAAAAACAGAGTAAAAACCGCAGAGTAAATTATAGAAACCGCAAATTGAGTCGTGGCATGTAAAGTTGTCAAGCAGCTACATGGGGGAAGGGAACTATCGAAGGAACAAATTAGAAGAGCTTCGCTTGTCTAAATTAAATAATACTGAGGTTCTATATTCTTTCCTTCATAGCAATCCTAATCTGAAAAGCCTATCATTGATTCATTGCTTCTTTAAAGAGATGGTGCCTCTCAAGTAAACCAGAGATCTTGGATTGTCACTATGTTTTCTTTTTCTCATTGGTCACAGGGAGGTGAGCATGGAGCTGTTTTAACATTGACATTGAATGACATGGGAAACTATGGGTGTTATCTAGATTGTGCAGAGGCGATGTCAATGCCATTATATACTGAGGTTATGGTTAATTTAATTGGATTGAATATGACTTTTGATTTATAATTACATTGAAGCGTATTGTTAGCTAAGCATGATATTTTGCTTTTGGTCGTAACCCTTGGTTTTTGATGTTAAAGTAGAGTGACTGTTCCAATTCTTTATGCATCTCTTTGTCAGGGTTTGGGATTTGATTTCTATTGCATGTATTTCTTTTTGGGACTTATAAGTAGAGTTGCCACTGTTAAATTGCTATGTTGCTCCAGCTCTCAAAAAAGGAATGTTGGATTGGGATCAAGTTTTTGTGATCCTTTTTGTGGTCCATAAACTATATATCAGTTACTGCTGAAGAAGTGCTTCATTTTTTTCTGCAGAGTAAACCTACACGAATGGTGAACTGTGTGCTCTGTCAATTTGTGCAGGTGAACTTACAGCGAATGAGCTTTTCATTTATATAAATTTTTAACTCCATTTATTTTAGTTCTTGTCCCTTTATCATATATTCTGGAATCAACAAAATAAAAAGTAAATAATTAACTATAGTGGAGTCAAGGATGGTAACATTTATTGGTATTTGATTCTCATTTTTCAGATAAACCGAGTGATAGCTGCTGCAGGAGACAATGCTGGTGAGGAGGAGGGCACAATGGTGAAGAAAAGCTACGAAACAAATCAACAGTTGCGGAGATCTCTCAGTTTCTCAGGAGAGAAACCATCCACCCCAGTTTTGGACACCATAAATTACCCAATCCACATGAAGAACCTATCCATTCAGGTAGGGACTAGCATTATTAAAAGGAGCAGTAACTAACTTGAGTTTTTTTTTTGCTCTTATAGATTTTATTCATGGTTTTTTTATTCTATTGGGATTTGTAATTGAATACTTTGATTTTGATATTATAATCAGGAACTTGAGGCGCTAGCAGATGAACTCCGCGAAGAGATTGTTTATACAGTGTCAAAGACTGGCGGACATTTAAGTTCAAGCCTAGGTGTGGCTGAGTTAACTGTGGCACTTCACCATGTATTCAACACTCCTCAAGACAAGATCATTTGGGATGTTGGTCATCAGGTTATAATTACCAAATTATTTTCCTTTGGTATTTTTACCATAAACCTTAATCTTTTTTATGTGTCTAACCTTAAATTTTTTGGGGGATGTTGACACAGACCTATGCTCATAAGATTTTAACTGGAAGAAGGTCGAAAATGCACACAATTAGACTTATGTATATATATGGAATGATTTAGTCTATATATTCAAAATGTTATGCAGTGGACAGAGAGTTGTTGTACAGGAAAAGAACAAAGACCAGTAAGTTTTTGTTTGTGCCTAGGAAATCTTGTTTCTACAGAATCAACAATTATAAATTGAATTTTCAGTCTTTGATATAAGCTATATAACTGGTTTAGTGCTAAGGAGTTGTTGTTTTTGCTGTGTTAAATTTACCATTAACTTATATTTGGTAGCTTCAGCTTGATTTTAGATTGTCTATACTGTTTTTTTTGCTGGTTTAGTGCTGTCGTTTATGGGGAATCACCAGATTATGCCGAGAAGCGCAGTAGGTTATGGCTCGACAAAAATGTGCTTAATATGGTATCAAAAGATACTGTAAGAACTTCATGCTTGGTTTTTGTTTTTAAATTTAATCCAACGTCAAATGATGCAAGATAAACATTGGCGAATCAGTTGTTAGCATCAATTTGTTATCTTTATTTAACTCAGTAAGTATGAAAATTAGCTATATATCTCCAAAAAAAATACAATAAAAAATAGCTTGATTGTGAATCGTTTAGTGTTACTTGCTTCCTTATGAGCTTCAAACCTCATAATTGCATTCAGTTATGCTCCTAGAATTTTTACTGCCTTTTACTTCTGCTATGCATTTTATTTTTCTGTTCATTTTATTTCACAGGGAACGTAGCTGTTACGGGACTGAATTTGAAGTTGCCCATGATGGATACAACAACTGATTTCAAAACCAAAGCATTTGAGAAGATGAAGAGACTGAGATTGCTTCAACTTGCTGGAATACAATTTGATGGTGATTATAAATATCTCTTAGAAGATCTTAGGTCGCTTTGCTGGGATGGATTTCCTTCAATATATACACCTGCAGACCTTCAAGTTTTTGAGTTAATGAACCACTTGAATGGTTAATTATTCCTTAACAGAAATATTTTTACTTTGAATTTTCCTTGCAAAATTTGATGTTACATTTTTGTTATGGTTTGATAATTAGTAAGTGCCAAACTTAATCTAAATTAAGGTTTAATTATGAAGGTTTCACAATTACATATGTAACACAGGAAAGACAAACTGCAATGAAGTCCTGTCCAGGAGCAGTTTACTGAAGGCCTACAATGAATGGCTGCTTACTTTGCATACCTTAGTTACAGGTATAATGGCAGAGAACAAGAATGATTATGATCAACTTGCAATTGACTCTGTACCTTAGTTACAGGTTTAATTACTATAGTTTTGTGATACAGTGGTTAAGTGTTGGAAGATGAAAGCTATAAGAACATACTCCAAGACACCAATGGGAATCACATGGAGACTTTTGCTATGGGAAGCTGTAGCACCAACAAAAGCACCACTCCCAAGTCCCTTTCCACATCCTGGACTCAGAGCTATGTTGTCCGGAACACCAATCAATATGCTCTTGCTATGGACAACCAGGTTTCCATCCTCAACAGAGATCTGCACTATTCTTATCTATCATGTTCTGTTGTTATACAAACTTATGAAACTGTTTTAATTTATAATCCTGTTTCACTTACATCTAGATTCAAACTCTAAATGTGATAACTTTAAATGAAAGCCTGTTTCACTTGATCAAGTAGATTATCTTATTAAAAATTTTGACTGCAGCAAATTAAACTGGGTAGCAAGATGAGTGTTGATTTGTAACCATTGGCATGAATAAGTTAAAAGAATTATTTTTAATGCAATTTTGTTGGACTATTGGCTTGAGTATTGATGAATTGGTGTGCAAATTACTTGAAAGCCATCCCCTTCTCAAAAGAAGGTCGAGGGCTTAAAAAGAGAAAAGAGGAGCGTAAGTACTAGTAAAGAAAAGTGAAAAGGTTATGACTTATGAGTCTCCGTTATTACTTCATAATTACCTTTTTGGCTTTTGCCCTCTGCATTTAACCGTTCGAGCAACCAGTATTTCGTTTGATTATGACATACAACTAGTATCTAGGCCTTTTGTGTTACATATACTACTATAGTGTAAATGTTTAAACACAATGGGAACCATGGCTGACACAACTAGCTACTGTGACTTGCCTCTCCCTTGCTGCTAAGGTTGAAGAGACCCAAGTTGCCCTTTTTGTAGACCGCCAAATATGTGTCATTAACCTATCATGACTCCACTTTTTGTAAATTAAAAATAAAAGATTTTGATCATTGGTTATGATTCTTCTCTAATTTGTGTAGGTGGAGGACAGTGGATACTTGTTTGAAGCAAAAACGATAAAAAGAATGGAAATTTTGGTCCTTTCCACTCTTGGGTGGAAGATGAATCCTGTAACACCTCTCTCATTTCTTGATTATATCACAAGGAGACTTGGGGTTAAAGGGTAATGTTTGTTAGGAGTTTCTCAGGACTCAGGAGGTGTGAAGCTGTTCTTCTCTCTGTCTTTGCAGGTAACTTTGCAGATCTTAATTGTATGACTAGTATTCAAATTTGATAGAAATTGATCATCATAATAAGGAGAGTCATGAGAAACATAGGTACATTAATAATGATTAATAATAACGTTAAATTCAATTAACATTAAGAGTTAAAGACAGAGAATTAATTATAAAAAATAGGGTGAGAGTTAAAAAATAGGAATTAATTATATGAAAAGATATAATTGCCTTGTGGTAACATGTGATACTAGTTCATTTAGCGCCATGTCATTCTTGTCTCAAATTAACAAATATGTTTCAAATGGTATTAAGACAACAATATTTTTCTATCCACACTGGTCAAAAAGCTAATTGTACCCGCACTGGACAATTAATTTTAATCACATTTTTATGAGTTTATTTTGACCAATCCTTTGTGACTGAGAATAGGTAGTGATATTTCTTGCATTGTGAGCATTTCAATGTAGATAAAATAATAATAAATGGTTTCTAAGTACTCAATATATAACTGGATAGTGAAGCAGTAATATCACATCAAATTTAGAAATGGCCTCTGTAGCATTTCTGTGCTTCATGTTTGCCTTGGCAATGACTTGCTATATGCTCGTCCAATTCCCTCAGGTATATATGCTTAATTATTTGCCCATTTTCAAAAGGTGCATTTTCACCTTATATGTAGCAACTTTGTTAGCCCAAATCCTTGTCCAACAATGATGTTACTTGAGTGATTATGAGGTCCCGCGTCTTGTGTTTCCCTACTGGTTATGATTGCTTAAAAGTTAAAACCTTGTTCTTATAATCATTCTAGTGAACTACTAGCATTTAGGGAAGAAAAAAACCAAGAAAGTAGACCAATCATAACCAATATAAACTATGAAGGTCACAAGAAGGTGTGTTACTGTGACAAATTTGAGTTAGTTGTCACTTGTAAATAGTTTTTATCAGTTAAGCTTGTGCTCCCTTTGATACTTTGCTACCTGCTTCATCATCTTCATGCCCATAGCTTATTGTTCAATGGGCTAGTTAAGATTGTGTGCATATCATTATTGAGGATAAGTAGAAGACAACATTGACACATCCCTTGTGAAATGCAGAAAACCATCAGGTTGGATTACTGAGGATAAGTCAAATGGCCATTGTAAGGTATGAACAAAACCTTTAACTAAGTATTTGTAATTGTGAGAATGCACTTTAATTTGGAATGTTGCTTTTGGTTGTAGGTAATTTGGGTGGAGCACTTAGAATGCCAGAAGAGCACAGTTCATACCATGTATCGAGCCATTGTAAACAGTGGTCTAGCCTTTGGGCCAAGGCACTGGATTACAACATTGAAAAATTAAAGAATTCAAGCTGAATTTACAGGTATATATTTTAATTGCTCATATCTTTAGGTGCTGAGCATTTAATGTGTGGGCGGGTAGAACAAGTAATCTCCTGACCCATTTGTTTTTTAAAATTTGTGATTTTCTGGAAACTGTTTAACTGTCCTCATCATTTAAATTTCTTTCACTTTGATATCACCATTATCCCTGTGTTTCAGGTTAACTTGAGTTTTCCCGTGGGATTCTCTGCCAACATTTGTTGGTGTCATCATTTTCATAAAAAAGCTTTTCTTATCGAAAACCTCCCTAGTATATCAAGATATTAACTGTTTATTAATTAAGAATGGTAATCTATTGAGCGATAGTTTATTAAAATTTGCATCCTTTAGAATGCTAAGATGTTATTGAGACGTAGGAATCTTATTTTGTGGCGAGAGGAGTGAATTTATGTGTGATTTTGTTTTTATTAGTGGGGGCAGGAATGGGAAAAATAACTGAGAAGACCACTCTTCGTGATTTCTCAGGGCTTGTTCACTGATTGGTCTTCTGGTTTAAGGGAACGTGTTTATGTTCATTGCAAAGAAATCTAAATTCTAAAGAGTAATTAAATCCTATGAAGCATGAAATTTTGATTGCAGAGCTCCTTTCACTAGGATGAATAATATATAAATTTGGTCTTCTCTTGTTGCTTTCACTAATCCCTTCGGCTTTGTTCATTCTTACACGGAACCAATCACTTTTTAAATTATTTCCTGGGAAAATCTGGTTCTTCAAGAGTCAGAAACCTTTGGTTTGTATATGTATATATGTATATATATTTTCCCTGACAATATGTATATATATATTTTTTAATGCTAAACCGTATTAAATTACACATGTGCTTGTCAGATTGTTTTTCTGAAAACATTATTATGTTACCTTGTTTGAATCTATAGTTGTCCATATTTTTAGGATCTACTGGGGAATGAATAATGGAATGATATTGGATGCTGTAAGACTGTTGACCCTTAACATTTATTCAGAAATTTTAGTGTTCCTTGAATTACTAATTCTGTTTAAAGTTACCAAGATTTTCAATGTCAAATTCTCTTTGAAAGCCTAGATAAATAATAAATCTTGCTTTCTTCTTTTGGGGAGGTGAATCCAGTTTCAGGGGGATTGAGAGAAAAAAAGGATGGAGCCCCATACAGTACAAAGCATTAACATAGCCTGTAACCTTCCGAAGGAAGGTATTAAAAATTCAATGGATACTGAGTCAACTGAAGCAGATGAAAGAAAAAATGCCAAAGAATATTCTTCTTATTCTGATGAAATGAAGGCACTATCTGCTTCTGTCATAAACAAAGAGTTTAGTTCAAAAAATTTGAGAAATTCTTTGGCTGGAACACAAGTTGGATTTTTGAAGAAAAAACTTCTTGTTCTTGATATAAAGGGGGTGCTGATGGATATAGTTTCTCCCCCTCCAAAGTATTATAGAGCAGATGCAACCATTGCCAGGCAAGCAAGTGAGTAAAGATTATGTTATTCAACATTTTTTAATGAATCATCCATAATTTACTAATTAGGTTGTAGATATTAATCCCTTCTCAGAGTCAGAAACAAGTTCTTCAAGAGAACCCATTGTGGATTTCGAGTCTCAAGATAAGTCAAAACCTGGTTCTCAGTGGCATGCATTTCTTCAATTGTTGAGGACCAAATCAAAGAAGCTCTTAGCCAAATTGCATCCTCTCAGTGTCCTCAAGCTCTCAAGAAGAATGAGCAGTATCATGAGGGAGACTATACTTCCAAGTTGTAGAATAGATGCAGATTCGTCCTTGCACATGTCACCGTGGAAGATCTTCACTCAGCATGAGATACAAATTGCAACTAATTATTATTTGACTGTAGGCATTGCCATAATGAAGCTAAGGTATAATTTTTATTTTTATTTTTTTACTCCTGGCTTGCTTGGGTTGCTAATTGGTAGAAAACTCAAGTAAGTTTCTGACTCATCTATTTTTATTTGAACAGAACTCTGAGGAGATTAATCCTATGGATCGCCATGATATCCCACGCCATGAAATTAAAAAGGTTACCCTTTCTTTTACTCCTCATTACTTTTCAGTTCTTGAATTTTAGTTGTATGTTATTATGTTATGTGATTCTTTTGATAACTGTTATCTTATAACTTCCAGTTATAGGCTTTGCATGATAAAAATAATCTGGAAAAGTATTTTCCCTCACAGAACAAGCATTTTTTTTTTTAATTTCCTGTCACGAAGAACTTTCTTCAAATATGCGGGATTAGTTTTTTTTTTAAGGGTAATCTTATCCTTTTATATTGAATTATAGTACATTATTTTAAAAGTAACTTAATCTCTTAGATTATTTTCTTCTTTAATAATGAAGCGTATTATCCTTAAATTGTATTTTTTAATTTATATGTCTTTACATTTTTTTCTAACTTTATAACTATTTTCAGGTGACAAGTCTATGATCAAGAGGAGATACGTGTACTTAAGAGGAGATCTTAAAAGAGAACCCCGATGTTTGCATTTATATGGCACCTTCTTTGGATGCAACGCAAGATATGATGGTGATAGAGGTACCAAGACTAGGAAAAGATGCTGCAACCAAGGCCATAAAAGAATGGGGCTAGCCAAAGTCCAAGATTTCCATGGAGTTGTTGCTATTAATTTTGGAGGAAATAGTCTCTTGGTTTTTTTGTTTGTATTCTATTCTTTTTTTTTCACCCCTTTTCTGCATTGGCAGAAGGATAACGTGCTTTTAAGTTTTGCCAAATAATATTTTCTTTCCAGTTTTGAGAATAGTTGTCGAATGAAATTTGGATTAATAAGTATTACACAAGTATCATTTCAGCTCTTTGCGCACGTGCATAATATTTACTTAGCTTATCAAGTGGTGGGGCTCAATTCTCAAATTATGATATATAAACTTTTTAGCTCTTATATATTGTCATTTTAAAGCTATTAAAAGATGTGATAAATAGTGGAGGTTTAAACTTTTTAAAATAATAAATAAATTGTGGAGGTTTATGCCCTCTAGGAAGTGATAAATATTGTGGGGGTTTTTAAGTGACAAAAAGTCAAACATATGGTGGGGGTTAGTAAACCTCCAGAAATACAATATTTGTGGGAGTTTAGAACCTCCAGAAAGTGTAACATTTGTGGAGGTCTAGAACCTCCAAAAAAATATTCCAACAAATTTATGGCACTGCACAAAAAACCTCCACAAACTATGTTGTGGCGAAGGCAGAACTGGGGGTTTGGGTAAATGCCACAAATGTCTTTTGTGGGGGTCAAAAACCTCCACAATATGAAAATATGACCTCCACAAAATACCTTAATTTTTGTAGTGATGCTCGTCCAATTCCCTCAGGTATATATGCTTAATTATTTGCCCATTTTATAATGCTTCTCTCTTTATATTTAAGAATAGATTTTGCCTTTTAGCTCTTGTAAGAATTGTCAAAATTCCTTGCCACTTCTATATATATTTAAACCTAAAACCACCATATTAGTGAACGTAATTGATGTGGGTTTCATTTTATTTGACTGGGAATTATGAAAGAATTTTGACAACAGTGAACTATGAAGAGCCACACAAGCACCCATCTTTTTCAAATCATAAGGATCATTCTCAAACATTGCAAGATTTCAAAGACCCACTCATGCACCCAACTCCAACACATCTCGAGTCTTCAAATTTTTGGGGTACTTTAACAACTAGCTCATGTACATGTATTCCAAATTTATTTTATTTTTCGTAAATATAAATTCCAAAATTTTGCCTACAGGGTGTTGCTTAGATAGGTGAAGTGGATAAAAACTTATGTAAAAGTTATAAAGATATTGAAAATCTTGGTAGCGATTTTATTAACTCTCTTAATTTGGTTTTTGGTTCTTTCATCAAATGCAATTTTTATTATTTGCTTTTTATATGATTGGGAGAATTTGTAATATATTTTTTTAAAAAAAACTCCTTATAATTAGCCACGGTTTTGTTTGTGGCAAAATAAAACTTTTGATCATAGTGATCCAAATCGTTTAGCTACGACTATAACGTGGCTAACGTAACAAAAACCGTGGCTAATTCAATGTTACCACAGTCATTCAGACCGTGCTTAAATGCAAAAATCATCGTGGTTAAAATAATGCAACGCCCGTTTTAGCCACGGTTTTTCAAACAGTGGACAACTCATTTAGCCACGGTTTTAGTCATATTCTGCCACGATTTTTGCCGTGGCTAAAGAACATTTTTGTTGTAGTGTGAGGAACAACTGGTGGAAATAACAAATAAATTGAGTGATCTCCAAGCATCAAGGGAATGCACCACTTTTAGTCCTCCTTCAGAAAGATGGAAAGATTGGATAGAAAGCACCAACCTAGACAATATTCAGGAAGATGAATTTGCTATGTCAAAAAGCTTGATGCTTTATGTGCAAGCTTGACCTTCGATTATTTTGCTCAATGGATAAAATCTCCTACTTGTTTTTGAAGGAGTTGCTTTGTATGTCAATGAAAATTCAGTGCATGATCTATTCATTTTGATTCAAAATTATCTTAAAGTGAAACTAAACTTGTTGGTGCAATTTAATAAGTTTTCTTGAAATACTCCCTTGCCTCCATTGGTTGCTAAAGCTGATCAATGGTCAGCTCTTAGCCTTGCATTTTTTTGGAATGTAATTAATTAAAATGTAATGAAAGTGCTAAGAAGTCATTTTGTTGAAGGTGCAAAATAATATAAAAATATGGAAAATAATAAGCTAATACTAATGTGGAACCACTGAAACGGGTGGATAAACTGTCATTAACTCTCCTTAAGTCATATATGCCAAAATGATAAAAAAACATTGTGGCAGTCTATGACCTCTAGGAAGTTATAAATGTTGTGGGGATCTATAAGTGACATTTGTGGGGGTTCAGAACCTCTAGAAAATTATATAACATTTGTGGGGGTCTTAAACCTCCAGAAAGTGTAGTATTTGTGGGGATCTCGAACCTCCAGAAAATACTTCAACAAATTGTGGCATTGCACAAAAAACCCCCACAAACTATGTTGTGGCAAAGGCAGAACTGGGGGTCTGGGTGAATGCCACAAATATCTTTTGTGGGGGTCAAAGACCTCCACAATATGAAAATATGACTCCACAAAATGCCTTAATTTTTGTAGTGGTTAATGCATGATATAATAAATTTAAATTAGGAAATAAAATATTACTGGATAACTTAATCATAAATTTCAAAAAAAAATCAGAAGTTATATATAAATATATAATTAAATCACATAAAGTGATTACTTAACGTTATCCCAACAAAAGAAAAGGAGCAAAAACGTTATGATCACATAATCAAATAAGGTGCATAAAATGAAGGAGTGATTATATAAAGCTTTTACTTCATAAGAAATGAAAATAAGGCAATGAAATAATCAAAGAAAATTTAATGGAGTTTATTAATGTCATTTTGCTTGAACAACTTATGTATATTTGAATTTTCAATTTTTTATATGAATTAATGGGGAAAAAAATAAAACATTGAATCTAGATTAATCATATTGAGTCATTGACCCATGCATATCTCTTACAATGCGAAATGATTTCCAATTCATTAGTTGACTTAGTAAATCATATCCAATAATCTTAATCGTAAATCATCCAATATATATAAGTAATATAACTAAGTTTATAACATAATTTAGCGGTATTGCAATGATGGATACCTATTTATTAAATAAATATTTAATTTGGTTATTGTAATATTTGAAACATTGAATCAGTATTGAAAGATTAAATAAATCAAATTAATCATTCGATAAGGATTCTTAGTTATCACGTAACACTAATTTAATTTAAAATTTAACTTTAATCTATTAGGATGGAAATACAATTTAGGAACCATATTAATTTTGTCAGAACATTTTCATATTCAAAATCTTTAATTATATAAAAATACATGTTAAGAAAAGATAAATAATAAAAAGAGATCTACATCCCTATTATAAATATGAGAAAAATGTTTCTGCAGTTACTGCAGATAAGTTATCTACATTTATTCTCAAAACAACGTCGTTTTGGTATTGAAATCTTAATGAAATTATAAATATAAAGACTATTATAACCCTAAAGTAAATTAAAATTACAAAAACATTCTCTCTTTTATCGTCATTCAGCTTTTGGATCTATTTACCTGGTGGTATATGTGGATGATATTGTCATCACAGGTAGTGATAATCATGGGATCACTCAGTTGAAACAACATTTATGTAACCATTTTCAGACCAAGGATCTTGGGAAACTTCGATATTTCTTGGGAATCGAGGTAGCCCAATCTAAAGATGGAGTTGTGATATCTCAGAGGAAATATGCTCTGGATATTTTTGAAGAAATTGCTTTGTTAAATTCTAAGTCTGTTGATACTCCTATAGATCCAAGTGTTAAGCTTCTACCAAATCAGGGGAGCCCTTTTCAGATCTTGAGCAGTATAGAAGATTGGTTGGAAAATTGAACTACCTCACAATCACTCGGCCTGACATTTCATTTGCAGTCAGTGTGGTAAGTCAATTTCTTAATTCTCCATGTCAAGAACATTGGAATGTCGTCATTCGTATTCTTAAGTATATCAAGGCATCTCCAGGAAAAGGCTTTGAATATGAAGATAAAGGTCATGTTAAAGTTATTGGGTACTCTGATTCTGGTTGGGCTGATTGTCCAACTGATATTTTTAATTGGTTGTGCATGTCATCTCCCATTTTATCATACTCTATTTCATTAGATAAGTCATTTGGCATACAATCTTTACTATTTTTAAAATTTTAAAATAATGTTTTGGAGTCTAACTATTCTCAGGAAAAGGTGAAAATTTAATCTTATTACACCTTTTATACATCTATTTAAACATGTTATCTTTAGTTAAATGTGCAAATTATTAATAATTTTTTAAAAAAATTTGTATATTCGTAAAAGCGATATATGATTGTTTAAAAGGAAGTAAGACCAAACTATCAAAAAAAAATTTACCTTGATGAAAATTCCACTCTGATGTATCCTCTGAGGCAATGAGAAACTCAAAATTGCATTGTTCTTAAGAAAACATGTGTGTATCGATTAATTTTAGTTTTCAAAAAACATTTTGAAAGAATTTTTTTTTTGGAAATTCATTAAATTAAATTTGGAGATTTCAAATCATTAGGCTGTCGCAGCGAAAATTACCTAAATAAAATGCGAAAATTAACAATTGGTCACAACCAAGTCTTTCTTCTATAATAATTTTAACATTATTATTACTATAAAGTTTAGGATATATTCAAATAAGTTTTGGACCATCAAGTTGTCACAACTAAAATGATCCTAAATATAATTTATCAAAAAAAAAAATGATCCTAAATATTTACATGGTCAACTAGTATCGTGGTTAAAGCACCATTAGGATATTATTACTACCAATTAGTGTTACTACCAATGTCACTACCAGTTTGTTTCATCGTTAGATCGATTATGTTGATCCAACGGTTCTGATTTAACTTTCTAAAATCATTATTTCTTCTCCCTATATTTAATACTTTATATTTATTTCCACTGCTGTATGGTTATGATTTTGCATATTTAATTATTTCACATTAAATATAGGGAATCATAACCATAGAAAGGTGAAAATAAATATAACTGTTGAATCAACATAATCGATCTAACGATGAAACAAAATGGCAGTGACATTGGTAGTAAACTAATTGATAGTAACAATATCTTATCTCTATAATTTTAACATTATTATTCTTTGTTACTATAAAATGATGGATAGATTCAAATAAGTTCTAGACAAAAAAAAATATCACAACTAAAATGGAGATAGGATATTGTTACTACAAATTAGTGTTACTACCAATCATTCTTGTCAAAAACTAGTGTAAAAACATAAAAAAGTACGTTTTTACGTTTTTACTTAAGTGATACGTGTTAAAACGCAAGTAAAAACTCTCATCAGCAAAAACTGGTAGAAACTCCATGCAAAAATGTAAAAACTATAAAAACGTAAGTTTTTACTTAAACGAAAAAACTGAACCGTGTCTTATACAAAAATAAAATAAAATGAATCGGGTCAACTTTTAACCCATAACCTAGTTTTCTTTTTCTTTTTTCTTTTTTAAAGAAAATTTTATTTCCATTTCCCCCAAATGAAAATGTATAGTATCTTCTTCTAGCTATTTGAAAAGAAAAAAAACTGTCGCGTAAGGTCATTGTTGCAAAGAAAGAAGAGGGTAAAGTCACTGGTGAAAAGTTTGAGTACCAAACTGAGGTGGATTTTAAATCAATCTATTATGTTTTATTGCAAATGAACTTGTTATAGGAGCAAGAGAAGAGGACATTGATGACATGCAATTTTTGCAAAATAATGTGTTTGATTTGAATCAATTGATATAATTTAAAAGTTATTAAACTTTATTCATTTGATATTTTGGAACTTGGTTGTAGGAGTTGTTAAACTCTTTTTTTTTATGTTTTTGAACTTATGTCTTATATAGTTATGTGACTTGTATTTTTTAAATATGAAATTGTGCATTAAATTTTGAGATGTGACTTATGTGATATTATATATATATATATATATATATATATATATATATATATATATATATATATATATATATATATATATATATTTGTATCATTCCGTAAGTAGTACAAACCTTATGTTTCATGTCATTTCTACAATTTACGTTTCTACCATTCTCATCCGTTTCTATGTAGAAACTTGATTTTGACAACATTGCTACCTAGGGGTGTTCGCGGTCTGGATTGGATCAGTTTTGGAAGCAAAAATCATCCGATCTTATCCCTTCGGTTTTGTCATGTAATCATCCTTTCAGTTTGGATTTTTTTTCAAATTCGATCTGATCCAATCCAATTTTTTTCGGTTTCAATTGGATTGGTTTTCGGTTTTTTGAAAATTCTAAAATTTGTTTCATGATTATTGTACAAATAATATCTTTTGTATATATTGGCTTTGTAAAAAAAAAATTGAAATACAAAAGCATCATTAAATGATAACATGGTTTTTTTTTTTTTTTTGGGCAGAAGCTCTACACAGATGAAATTTGTTGATGAGATGTGATTAGATTTTTTCTTGGGTTTGTTGATGGGTTAATGAATCTTGAGTTTAGAAATTTTTAGGTTATGATTGGGGAAATGTCCAAGTAGGTAGAGGAGAATTAATATATTGGATCGGTTTGGATTGGATCGGTTTGCATTAATCGATCCGAAAATCGATCCAATCTAATTAAAATTGCGGTTTTTTTTATTTTCGGTTTTTCGAGTTTCGATTTATTCGGTTATCGATTTTTCGGTTCAGTCACCGCGGTTTGAATCGGTTTGGATTGGTTGATGAACACCCCCTATTGCTATCAATGTCACTACTAGTTTATTTCACCGTTAGATAGATTATGTTGATCCAATGGTTATATTTATTTTCACCTTTATATGGTTATGATTTCCTATATTTAATGTGAAAACATTAAATATGAGAAATCATAACCATACAAAGGTGGAAATAAATATAAAGTATTAAATATAAGGAATCATAACCATATAAAAGTGAAAATAAATGTAACTGTTAAATCAACATAATTGATCTAACGGTGAAACAAACTTGTAGTTATACTAATTAATAGTAACAATATCCAATCTCACTAAGATCATCCTAAATTAAATACGTAGGGTCAACCAGCCGTGACGGCTAAGTCACCTTTTTTTGCATAATTGATTTTTCTAGAATATATTTTTCTATATTAATTAGTAATTATTTGTCTATTAGTAATAGAGAAAATATACTTTTATGTTGTTGGAGAATATTTTTCTCTCCTACACATACATTGATTTTTTTTTTCATTTCTTGTTTTATATGTAGGTGGATCCCACACATAATTGTGTCTATAGGATGAAAGAATTTATGTCGATGAGATTAATAAAACCCTTATTAATATTATCGCTAATGCTATTTTTGTTTTTTAAGAGTTTGAGTCATCCGACTGTCGCGGACAAAATGACTCTAAATTCTATAGGATTAGCAAATTGTTACAGCTCATTTAACCACTTTTAATTTTTAATTATTTTTATTTGTGAAATCAATAATAATTAAGAAAATGAGTCACAAGTCAAAAATAATTAAGTCATGAGACATTTATATCAAAAATGACTACATGTTAAAAATAAGAGTGAAATACTTTTTAGGTCCTCAACAAGCATGTCCTATTCTAATTCTTTAAAAAACAATTGACTTGTGATTTATATGAAATTCAAAATAGATTTAAGTAGTCAAAATTGTAATTTCTCTAAAATTCAAAGAAGACCCATGTTAGTATCTCAAAAGGATTAATATAGATCTATTTTAAATTTCAGAAAAACCACGGGTCAATTTTTTCTATTGAATTAAATTGGACACCATAATATTTATTTATTTTGCAATTAGTTTAAAATTAAAATATTATTATAAGCTCTAAATATTTTTTATTGTAAAAATTCAATTTAACAGAATTTAATAATGTCTGGGAGGTACTATCCCCACCTGTTGGGTAGGTGCGCATCGGGCCGCGTACTATTTTTACCCTTCTCACATTTTCCCACTACCTCGAATAAAGTTAAAATGTGCCATCCCCAAACAACATTGCTAAAATGCACACATTGCTAAAATGCACTAGGATAAATAATAATTTTATACATATTTAATATTCATAGCAATAAATTAAGTATTAATATATGTATTTTTTTATAAAAATTTCTCTTTTCTTATTATTTTTTTTACTAGCATTGTCATCTGAAGCATGCAGGCCCAAACGTGCAACAAGAGTACCAGCCCACTTCAAAGATTATTTATTTAATTAAATTCTATTTTATTAGGATAAGACTTTATTGCAATTATTAGGAAGACTATTCTTTTATCTTTCTGTTATTTAGTTTCCTAGATAATAGCTTTTATCTTTCGGTTATTTAAATTCCCAGTTAATAGCAAATTAGGATTGTTAGGTTATTTAATTCAAGGAAACGATCAATGAAAATCAGAGATTAATTTGGTCTATCTTCTTCTTTTCTTCTCTCTATTCTTTTCTATCCTCCCCTTCCCCAATACTCATTCCTTCATTGGTGCTTTTATTCGATCTCATTCTCCTATGGCAGAAAATACAAGAATGCGTGACATGAATCAACGCATTGAAACCTTGGAAAACCAACTCCAAGCGGCTGAAGTTGTGCGTGAACAACAATACTTACAATTGCAGGAATCTCAAACAAAGATGCAAGAAGCCCAAACTCAACAATTTAATATGCTGCGTCACGACATAAACAAACTTTTGGAGTCACACATGGGCAACTACGGTTTTGGTGTTCTGGGCGCTGGTCCACACCTCTCCCATACCGCCACTTCTGGCTAGCATCACCCACAACCCATGAAAATCACTTTTCAACGCTTCTCTGATGGAGACCCCACTGACTGGATATTTAGTGCAACACTCTATTTTGATTATTATCACATTCCAGACAATGAGAGGATTTTATTAGCTTCTTTCAATTTGGACAAACCAGCCTCTTCATGGTTTCATGGCCTTTTTAATGATGGCCTGCTTCCTAATTGGCCTGCCTTGATTACGGCTATGCAACGCCGTTTTGGCCTATCAAAATTTGAGGACCCCGCAGTTTCCTTGGCTAACCTCCGCCAACAGACCACCGTTAGTGATTTTCAAGCAAATTTTGAGATCATCGCTAGCCGCACTCCAGGTCTCTCTCTGACACTTAAAAGGGCGCTATTTATTGCAGGCCTTAAACCCCACATCAGGCGACCAGTCCTTGTGCAACGACCACAAGATATCCATTCTGCTTTTTCATTAGCCAAGATTTATGAAGACCAGCAATCTGACATCAACAGTGGTCCCCGACAACAACGACCATGGATACCACGCCAATCATTTACCAACAATAACAACACAAATGCGTTTTCCACCAACAAAAATCCTACTTCATCTCAATCAGTACCAATTAAACGCCTGACCGCGGAGGAAATTCAAAACAAACGTGATAGAGGACTTTGTTTTGGATGTGATGAAAGGTATGTTTTCGGACACAAATGCAAAGGAAAGGCCACTTTGGTATATTTTGAAGGTACTGACGATGATAATGTCCAACCAGTGGAGGAGGACACTCAAATTATTTCGCCAGATGCAGACCCTATCCCTAATTATTTTTCTGAGATTAGTTTGAATGCTCTTTTTGGTCATTATTCCCCTTGATCTTTCAGATTAACAGGATCAATACATGGCAAACAGGTCCAAATATTGATTGACGGAGGTAGTACCCATAACTTTATTACTCATAAAACGGCTACTTACTTGGGACTTGTTCTACAAATTGTTAACCCCTTTACGGTCCAAGTAGGCAATGGCGAGGGGTTGCAATGCAAGGCCCTTTGTTGTGACATTCCATTAATAATGCAATCACACACATTTTTCTTGGATTTATATCTGTTAGATTTACAAGGCGTTGATATAGTTCTAGGATTTCAATGGTTAGCCACATTGGGCCCCATTCTTACGGACTATGGAAAATTGCTAATGAGTTTTGATCACCATGGCAATACTATTCAACTCCAAGGACAACGGCCAGATACTTCAATGATGATTTCATCGGCGAAACTTGACAAGCTTATTGCTTGTAATGCCTACACTTCATGCCTCATGTGTTTTACCCAATCAGACCATAATTCCACCGTTACCCCACCTTCACACACTGATCCTATCCCTCATACAGTCCCTGAAATCCAAAATTTATTGGCCAACTACTCTGATGTCTTCACCATTCCCACCACCTTACCCCCCAACCGTCCACATAATCATCACATTACTCTATTTCCAAATTCTAAACCTGTTCAAGTTAGACCTTACCGTTATCCTCATTTCCAAAAGAATGAAATTGAAAAATTATGTCAGGAAATCCTTACGGTCGGTATTATCCGACCAAGTCAATCCCCATTCAGCTCTCCTGTTTTATTAGTCAAAAAGAAGGGGGCACTTGGCATTTTTGTGTGGACTATCGGGCTTTGAATTCCATAACTATGCGTGATCAATTTCCTATACCCACAGTGGATGAATTACTAGACGAACTCCATGGAGCTACGGTTTTCTCTAAACTGGACTTGCGATCTGGATACCACCAAATCTGCATGAACTCTGACGACATCCACAAAACAGCATTCCGTACACATCATGGACACTTTGAATTCTTGGTTTTACCATTCGGTTTATCGAATGCATCTTCCACCTTCCAGGCTACAATGAATGAAGTATTTGCACCCTATTTACGGCGTTTTATCATAATATTCTTTGATGATATTCTGGTTTTTAGTCCTAATTTGACAGAACATGTTCAACATTTACTTACGGTTCTGGAAACATTACACTCACACTGCCTATATGCCAAAATTTCTAAATGTTCCTTTGCTACTAACTTTATACACTTTCGAGGACACATTGTTTCAGGCGAAGGCATCGCACCTGACCCAGAAAAATAAAGGCAATTTCAGAATGGCCCATTCCTAAGACTATTACACAGGTACAAACTTTTTTGGGTTTATCTAGATACTATAGACGTTTTATAAAAGGATATGCCAAAATTGCATCACCAATTACGAACCTACTTACCAAAAACCAATTCAACTGGACAAACGAGGCTCACACGACTTTTCTAAATCTAAAGAAGCATCTCACTGAAGCGCCCATTTTAATGCTACCAAATTTCAGTAAACCATTTACAATTGAAACAGATGCGTCGGGTTCCGGTATTGGGGCAGTTTTACTATACAAGATGACCGTACGGTAGCTTATTTTAGTAAAAAATTATCTTCCCGAATGCAGAACCAATCCACATACATTAGAGAAATGTATGCAATTACCGCAACAATTAGCAAATGAAGGCAATATCTTTTGGGATCCAGTTTTATCATACGAACTGATCACAATAGTTTACACCATCTGATGTCTCAAGCGATCCAAACACCAGAACAACAGCAATTTTTGGCGAAATTATTAGGATACCAGTACACAATCACTTACAAATCTGGTATCACTAATGCTGCTGCTGATGGTTTGTCCAGGCAACTTCAAGGGGATATTGAACCCCCAGTCGCACAATTGGCATCCTTATCCACACCCAGTTCTCACTATTTACCAGTATTACAGAAAGAATTACAAGCAGACACATACGCAGCAAAATTAATGGGGGAAATACAGTCATCCAAAGAAAAAAAGGGGAACTGGGATATTAAAAATGGACTACTACTCCACCGTGGTCATATCTTTCTGCCTGAACACTCTTCATTAATCTCGAGTCTGTTGAAGGAGTTCCATTCAGCACCCATCGGCGGACATGCTGGAGTCCGGCGGACATTGTCTCGTTTATGCACATTTTACATGTGGAAAATAGTTAGAAAAGATGTACAAGAATTTGTGAAATTTTGCGAAGTATGCCAAAGGGTGAAACCCATTAATCACTCACCTTATGGCTTGTTACAACCGATTGAACCTCCTACAGAAATTTGGTCCGAACTAACAATGGACTTCATCACACATCTGCCACTAGTTCAAGGAATTTATGTCATCCTCGTTGTAGTGGATCGTCTAACCAAAGGAGCACATTTTATTCCACTCCCAGACCGGTATACTGCCTCCAAAGTTGCACAAGTCTTTTGGGATAATGTGGGGAAAATACATGGAACACCAAAGTCCATCATCACTGACCGTGACCCATTTTTCTCAGCGCTTTTTGGAAATCGTTATTCCAACTCCAAGGCACACAACTTCGTTACATTTTGGCGTACCAACCCCAGTCAAACGGACAAACAGAAAGGGTCAATAGAACGTTAGAACAATATCTCAGAGCATATACGTTTGAGAAGCAGAAAGAATGGTTGAAATTTTTACCTTTAGCGGAGTATCATTACAATACTGCATACAATCGCAGCATAGGTACATCTTAGTTTGAAGCTACGTTTGGAAAACCTCCACCATATCCACTACGGTATTCGTTGGGAACATCAACATTAGAAGCCGTTGATTCAACTCTGCTGACCAAAACGCAATGAAGACACAAGCTGACAAGAAAAGATGTGATTTTACCTTCAACATAGGAGATCTGGTCCTTCTACGCTTACAACCTTATCGACAACTTTCCTTGCGTGGCCGTTCATCACAGAAGTTAGCAACCAAGCTCTATGGACCGTACAAAATACTGGAAAACATAGGAAAGTGGCGTACCGCCTAGAACTACCACCAGACGCCAAACTCCATTCAGTTTTTCACATCTCCTTACTACGACCATTTTATCACCGTAAGGACAGACCCCTTCCACACTACCCAACCTCCATTGATACTGAAGACCTCATCCATATTCCACACACTATACTTGCGACCCGCAATGTTTCGCGTGAAGGAAGACCAATCACCCAGCTGCTTATCCATTGGACTAATCTTCCTCAGGAAGCTGGTACATGGGAAGATGAAAAACATTTAGAACGATGGAATGAAGATGGCAACATTTCACATGCTACTGAAGGCATGTTACCAACTGTCACAAGTAATCCAAGCCGCCCCAGCAATACACACTGCTCAAGAGCCTCTGATGTACCTCGCACAGATACAACTCACGCGGCCCAAGGAACTAAAGAGCCATTGCATGCTTGCGCTGCCCAAGATTCAACGCACAAGGAGGACCCAAGCGACAATGCACTACCCACTGCTGACCCACATGATTCAGCGCACACTGCCCCAGAATTTTTCCCTGTCCAAGGTTCCCACGGTACACTCAATCAAGTATCCAATCCTAGCCCATGTGATAAGGCACATACCCAGCGCACCAATCAGACTTCACCCAGCGGATTCCCAGCCATTGCATGCTTGCCAAGTCAGCTTCATCAAGATAACACTTTGGAACCACATACACCTGAACCGAACACAAGGGAGGAGACTCGGCCAGCTTCTGTCTCCCACAATCAGCCCACCATCGATTCACCTATAGTGGGCCTTGAGGACAAAGCCTGTTCTGATGGGGTGGGGAATGAAGCATGCAGGCCCAAACGTGCAACAAGAGTACTAGCCCACTTCAAAGATTATTTATTTAATTAAATTCTATTTTATTAGGATAAGACTTTATTGCAATTATTAGGAAGATTATTCTTTTATCTTTCTGTTATTTAGTTTCCTAGATAATAGCTTTTATCTTTCGGTTATTTAAATTCCCAGTTAATAGCAAATTAGGATTGTTAGGTTACTTAATTCAAGGAAACGATCAATGAAAATCAGAGATTAATTTGGTCTATCTTTCCTTCATCATCTCATAGTTTATTATAATAAACTTTAACAATTGATAGGATATATCAATGTCAACCTCTTGTGCATAACTCATAAATAAAATAAATATTCCATTTTACTTTTTTTATTCTCGTAATGTGTATATTCTAACATTAAGTAAATAAAATGCGGGTTTTATTAATCTCCTTCCACATAAGATAACTATCTTATGTGGTAGAGAGAAAATGGGTGGGTCCCACCATTACAAGAAAAAAGAAAAAAAAAGTGGGGTGCGAAAATTGAAGTGGGGTGGGTCCCACCATCACTGTTCCCCCGCACTCCGGATTAGTCCCATAGCCGGCTCAAAGAGTCGAAGCTCGTGGGGATACCGGAGGGAGCCAACTCGTCTCAAAGAGATAATTAGGGTTGGGTAACTCCAAAGAGAGAGAAAATGAGATAAGTTACCTCATGTGAAAGGAGAGTAATATTTCCAATAAAATGCAAAAGGAAAAGAAACCTAAAACCTTGAAATGTTTGTGTAAAACTCAATGCGAGATTACAAGAGCTAGAATATCATATCCAATGATAAATTAATTAATCCCAAAAAATAAAAAATAAAATATACTCTTATTTGAAGAGAGAGATCCTATAAAGAGAAAATAATTAGGTCATCTCAATATAAAGAGTGACATTTGTGGAAGATTCACAGATAGGACAAGTGCTAGCAGTGGATCCACAAGAAGTACAGAGAGAGATGCCTACAGAGATGCCTACAGGGCAGGAAGACAAAAATAAACAAAACATGCAATATATAGTGGTGGTATGGTGACTTCAAGTCTTAATTGGTCGGGTAAAAATGTAAATATATTAATATAAAGATCTTAGGTAATATAAGGAGCGGCTGCGAATGTGCTTTATTTCATGATTTTGTCTATTCATGAATTGCCAAATTAATAACATATCCAGCGTTGATCCTGATCAAGATTGTAGCCAAATTAATATAATGACTTCAAGTCTTAATCAGTTTTGCTGTCAACGGTTAGGGTTCCTCAAATTTGTGACAAGTTGGAACCATTTAGAAAAGAAACCGCAGATGAAGAAGGAAAGTTTGTGCTCTTTCCTGAAGAGGTACTACTTTGTGCTCTTACTAAATTATAGAAAAACAGAGTAAAAACCGCAGAGTAAATTATAGAAACCGCAAATTGAGTCGTGGCATGTAAAGTTGTCAAGCAGCTACATGGGGGAAGGGAACTATCGAAGGAACAAATTAGAAGAGCTTCGCTTGTCTAAATTAAATAATACTGAGGTTCTATATTCTTTCCTTCATAGCAATCCTAATCTGAAAAGCCTATCATTGATTCATTGCTTCTTTAAAGAGATGGTGCCTCTCAAGTAAACCAGAGATCTTGGATTGTCACTATGTTTTCTTTTTCTCATTGGTCACAGGGAGGTGAGCATGGAGCTGTTTTAACATTGACATTGAATGACATGGGAAACTATGGGTGTTATCTAGATTGTGCAGAGGCGATGTCAATGCCATTATATACTGAGGTTATGGTTAATTTAATTGGATTGAATATGACTTTTGATTTATAATTACATTGAAGCGTATTGTTAGCTAAGCATGATATTTTGCTTTTGGTCGTAACCCTTGGTTTTTGATGTTAAAGTAGAGTGACTGTTCCAATTCTTTATGCATCTCTTTGTCAGGGTTTGGGATTTGATTTCTATTGCATGTATTTCTTTTTGGGACTTATAAGTAGAGTTGCCACTGTTAAATTGCTATGTTGCTCCAGCTCTCAAAAAAGGAATGTTGGATTGGGATCAAGTTTTTGTGATCCTTTTTGTGGTCCATAAACTATATATCAGTTACTGCTGAAGAAGTGCTTCATTTTTTTCTGCAGAGTAAACCTACACGAATGGTGAACTGTGTGCTCTGTCAATTTGTGCAGGTGAACTTACAGCGAATGAGCTTTTCATTTATATAAATTTTTAACTCCATTTATTTTAGTTCTTGTCCCTTTATCATATATTCTGGAATCAACAAAATAAAAAGTAAATAATTAACTATAGTGGAGTCAAGGATGGTAACATTTATTGGTATTTGATTCTCATTTTTCAGATAAACCGAGTGATAGCTGCTGCAGGAGACAATGCTGGTGAGGAGGAGGGCACAATGGTGAAAAAGCTACGAAACAAATCAACAGTTGCGGAGATCTCTCAGTTTCTCAGGAGAGAAACCATCCACCCCAGTTTTGGACACCATAAATTACCCAATCCACATGAAGAACCTATCCATTCAGGTAGGGACTAGCATTATTAAAAGGAGCAGTAACTAACTTGAGTTTTTTTTTTGCTCTTATAGATTTTATTCATGGTTTTTTTATTCTATTGGGATTTGTAATTGAATACTTTGATTTTGATATTATAATCAGGAACTTGAGGCGCTAGCAGATGAACTCCGCGAAGAGATTGTTTATACAGTGTCAAAGACTGGCGGACATTTAAGTTCAAGCCTAGGTGTGGCTGAGTTAACTGTGGCACTTCACCATGTATTCAACACTCCTCAAGACAAGATCATTTGGGATGTTGGTCATCAGGTTATAATTACCAAATTATTTTCCTTTGGTATTTTTACCATAAACCTT